>NW_026882307.1:0-40133 GCF_032173495.1 Musca vetustissima
AACAAGCTAAAACTAAACGAGCAAAAAACAAAAATTTTGGAACTAAATATAACTAAACCTTTAAATTTTGAAATTAATGGTAATATTATAGAAAAAGTGAACCAAATTAAATACCTCGGTTTCATAATAGACAATAGATTAAATTTCAATGACCATATAGATTTTATTTGTAAAAAGATTGGCAAAAAGATTGGATTTTTTAAAAGAATAAGAAAAAATGTATCCACGATTACGGCAATAAATATCTATAATACGATTGTAAAACCACACTTCCAATATGGATCCACAATTATTTACACCTGCTGCAATCAACAACAAATTAATAGACTTCAGAAATTTCAGAACAAAGCAATGCGATCAATATTGAAATGTAATATATATACACCTATAAGGGAAATGCTGAACGCGATAAAATGGATGAATATAAAGCAAAGATTAAAACTAAATACACTAACATTTATACATAAAATAAAAATTGGAAAGGCACCAGAATATTTGATAGAACAAATCGTGTTTGTAAGAGATTCTCAACCATATAATCTAAGGAATTCAAATGACTTCAGAATCCACCGTGTACAAACCATAGCGATGCAAAAATCTATATTTTACAGAGGTCTAAAATATACAATGAATTACCTTATGATATTAAAGAAGAAATGCATATAATAATTTTTAAGAAAAAATGTACAAATGTAATTAGAAATGAATATGTAAATTAAGAAATTGTGTATTAACTTATTTTGTAAAGTATTGAATTATACTAATAAAACTGAATAATAATAAAGAGTGAACTGATATTGACAATTTTAGTAGGATTCATGCTACCAAATAAAACAACCAATTACAGCTTATTATGTTGAAAGACGTGTCCAAATCTTCAAAGGATGGTATAATGTGGAGTGCCATTATATGGAGGCTTTTCGGAAGCTTGGCCAAATTTTGTTAGGAACATTTTCTACTCGATGATCATCCAAAATATAAAATTAAGTACTCAAGTACTATCCCTTATATTAAATTAAAAGCAATTCTGTTGAAAACCGTGCCCAAGATCTTCAAATTACCGAATGTTTAGGGCTACCATTATGTAGGCGGTACCCCGAAACATGTGCCAATATTGATAATATTTGGTACGGACACTTTCTCAATTAGAACCAATTCTGTTGAAAAAATCGTTACATTTTCACATATTGCGAGGTATTGTTAAATGGGGATACCCTAAATAGTGAACTAATATTGAACATTTTTAATGCCAAATATCGTAGGAGTAGTAGCAATGTATGTGCAAATTTCAGAGCACTATCTTAAATCGTGGAGTGTAGCTTAATATTGGGCTATCTTGAATTATATTTGTGAATTATACATCAACAATAATGCTCTGCAAGACAACGTTTGCCGGGCCCGCTGGTTTAATATATATTTTGTGTATGTAATATAGCTTCCGAGCAGTGTTGCTAAAACTTTGTTGAGGAAAAATGCTAGATTTTGTTGAAAAAAATGCTAGAAAGTGTTAAAAAAATTAAAAAATGTTAGAAAAAAGTATTCAAAATTTCTAGAACAAAATTGTTAATATTTAATAATGAAATATTAATCAGAAACCCCATTTATTAGTAACGGCTATTCGTTGTCGATTTAGTCATGTCCGTCTGATTGAGGTCGCAATATTGAAGACAGAGCTTTGGAATTTTGCACATACGTTTGTACTACTCCTATGAGATTTGATATTGGAAATGGAATATATCGGACCTTTTGGGGTACACCACACCCCGATATTTGGCACATTTTCAACCTAAATTGCTGTATATTTGTATATTGTGTTCTACCTGGTTATACAGTCTTCTTACTAGAACTTATCAATATTGGTCCACTTTTAAGGGTAGCCCTCATCAATTGCATTTGTTTTAATTTGATTGTTTAAATTTTGTTGAATAAAAAATATCCTTATGAAAATTTATTAATATGGGTCCATATTTAGGAGTAGCCCCCAGAGAGCGGTACCCTCCCCATTATACGACATTTTGGGGACGTCGGACGCGCAACCGAATTGACTATTTTTTCTATTTTTTGTTTTGATGGGATTTGAAATCTTCTTACTAAAATTTAAATACTAATAATGTCCAAATTTGGTTAAGGTAAATAACTGTAATTTCACATTGCGTAAAAATATGAAGACAATTATCAATTTTCGTCCCATTTGTGTACTTTTAAGGGTTTATAATCTCATTCCCAACAGCGACTTTAATATAAAAAAATATGTTTGCCGGAATTTTTCTATTTTGGGCCTTATTTTGACACAATCCCAATATAAAGTGGAACGCTCGCCTTTTCGGTAATCTAAAGTGGTTATAACTTAACATTCGGGATTCCCGCTGAATAAAAAACTTGTTTTCAGAAAGTTCCAACATAACTCATGTTCATTATTTTTACATCGCTCTTATAAAATGAACAAATTAATTTGTTTTTCATTTTCCCAAATAAACAATCTACCAACAGACAATGTCATAGTCACTACATGAAGTACCCGACCATTTTTTAAGAAATTTGGAATGCACGGCACATGCTGCATAGCATTGGAAAATCAAATTTATCGCGTGTAACATAGCGAAAATTCTATATAAAATCGAAAAACGGATTTTTTTGGATTTAAACCAAAATTAATTTAAACCAAAATTAAAAAATGCTAAAAAAGGGCTAGGTGCTATATTTTTTGGTGCTAAAAGTGTTCAAGTGCTAATTCTAGCATATCTAAAATTTGAAATCGGATTTATGGAGTCGTCATTGATTATTTAGGTTAGATTATTAGTAGGACACGACCAAATTCGGCAATTTCTGATTTACTGGCACTATATATTAGAAGTATGAGAAGAAAATACTATACACTACCTCAATTGTAATTTCACGGAGAAAATTAAGTTAACTTTTAACAAATTTCCCTTTTGGATTTATAAGAAGAAAAATATAATTTTTTTCATATTTTATATTTGCTTCTCCCTTGTTTAATTTTTTCCGTGTTCTGTTTTAAAAGAATGAAGTTTCAATGTTAACATTGAATGATTGAGAGTTACAATCGATAACAGAGATCATGATCAGCAAGAAATTGAGATAAAATCATTTTGATTTTAGCGACTTTTTTACGTTCGTTTCCACGTCTCTCTTACCCGTCTCTGCCGACCGATGGGTCACATTCTGCTAATTGGTTCGTTTGATGTAAAATCTTGAAGTATTTATTCTAACTGGTGTTGTAAGAAAAACAGATTGTATATCACCGATTAGAATTTTATAAATCATTAATGCATTGAACATAGATCGTCTACTCCTTAATGTTGGTAAAATAAAGATTTTTTTATCGGTTCTGAATTTAGTTGTTTTCATGTACAAAACCTACATTTCAAATTAAAGAAACAATTTTTGGTCTTGGCTTTAACATTTCCCAGAAATTCCCATATATAGAAAATGTTTACTGATTTCCGCTTACGATTCAACAAAATTCCAAATGTTTAATTCCAAAAACATCTTATTTCCTCTTAAAAAAATATTACAAAACATAAAAAAGTGTCTATATAGACTGACGTTGCAACAATGATTTTAAATTTCCGCTTTGTACAGCATTTCAAAATTCATGTTAGATGCAGTGTTAATTGTAATAGAAATAGGAATATATAGGAATATATTGAAATAGGAATATAAAATAAAAAAGTATGTTGACAGAATTAAGCAAAACGCAAATTCGGACACATTTAATTGTTATAAAAGGAGTTTATAACAATTAAATGTGTCTAGTTTTCAATTTTGACTTACTGCAAAAATATATAAAAATGCCTAGAAACAAATACTGTACACCGATAAACCAGCTAATTGCCTGTGATTGAGGACATAATTTATCACATAATATTATTTTGGAGAAATATTCCATAAATGAATGCGCGATTTCTTAAATTATAAGTTGGATTTATTCAGCTATATCAGTAGTGACAGCTCATACCGGAGGGATGCCGCGAAAAACTGATCAACAAATTGTAATAGTAGTAAAAAATCTCCATTTAAAAGTTAAACGGAATTGGTGAGAGAGTTATCGTTGATTATAACATCAAGAACAGATCCTGGACAAGCTATGGTAGCAGGTCTGCATGCCCGAATACTACCAATAAAGCCTTGTTATTTCTGAAGTAAGGAAAGTAGTAAATTCGGACGGGCCGACAATATGATACCCTTTATCACTTTGGCTATATTCAAGAGATGCATCCTAACAGACCTCGCATTTTTGAAGCACCATTGACATGAAAGTGGACTACTTTACATATATGATCTGTGTCTATATGTGAACCGAGCGCTATTGAAGATATAATCTCCAGTTCATCCACAATCACCAGTTCATTATTTAGTGCACCATTTAATTCTTTGCTGCACAATTTGCTAAAAAGCGGACGAACATATATATGGCAACTATATCTAAATAAACGATTTCAATAAAACTTGGCACACTTTAGGCTACATCAATTTCAGTACGTTGTGCAAAATTTTCTGCCAACCGGACTAAATGTGTCTCCTTGGTGCCCCAGTTGCTAAAAATCGGACGGATTTATATATGGGAGCTATATTTAAATCTGAACCGAATTCAATAAAATTTGGAACACTTAAGGCTATCATAACTTCAGTTCGTTGTGCAAAATTTCGTGCCAATCGGACTAAATGTGACTCCTTGGTGCCCCAGTTGCTAAAAATCGGACGAAAATATTTATGGGAGCTATATCTAAATCTGAACCAATTTTCCCAATTTCAATAGGGTTCGTCCCTTGCCCAAATAAATGAGCTGTGCCAAATTTCGTCCAATTCGGATAATAAATGCGACCTGCACTTGTTTTACAATTTAACATGGGCAGACAGATGGACGGACAGTCGGACATGCATAAATCAACTCAGAAAATGATTCTAATCAACTCAGAAAATGATTCTATTCATACCACTGTGTGGTAAAGGGTATAAAAATAGGAAAGCCACATTAGCTTTCTCAAAAGTTCATATTCATTGGAATCTGAATCAGTGGATCGGATTGTTTTTGTGTTGGAAAATGCTATGGTTTCCTTGGGTGTTTCAGCTTGACAAGACATAACCTCTCTGCTGGGGTGCATCAATAACACTGTGCTACAAAATAACAAAAAAATTTTTTTCAGGGGTTCTAATGTACCAATTCTGTTTACTTGGAGTCTCTGGACCACGAAAATACCTTTGGTCACTTCGAAAATTTATTTTATAACGGTAAATATAGAGAAAAACGTGGTTTCATGGATTTTAAATTTAAAACTCGAATAACTTATTTACTTTTTAACAGATTTATATTATTCTTTTTTTTCTTTCGAAAATGATAAAAATCAAAAAAATCGGTGGGTCTGTATCTTTTCCTGTTATAAACCGTTATGTTTGCAACAGGCAAAAGGAAACGAGACAGACCCATAGTTCCTTTAGAGAATATGCATAGAATCAATACAAAAATGTGTATAAGTCATACATTTTTTAACCGATTTTTTTGATTTTTATCATTTTCGAAAGCTAATTTAATTTTCTTCCCCGTAATAGAATAAAACTTATATGGCTTGATATCATAATTTCATCGTACAGCCCGAAGAAAGGTAAATTTTGTCATTTTATACGTATTTTTTCACATTTCAACCGCTGTAACTCAGCCAATCCTCAACCGATTTACCAAGTATATATCTTGTTTGAAAGGAAAAATTGTACTCTTCGAAAGAAAAAAAAGAATAATATAAATCTGTTAAAAAGTAAATAAGTTATTCGAGTTTTAAATTGAAAATCCATGAAACCACGTTTTTCTCTATATTTACCGTTATAAAATAAATTTTCGAAGTGACCCAGAAAAACCAAAGGTATTTTCGTGGTCCAGGGACTCCAACTAAACATATTTGGTACATTAGAACCATTGAAAAATTTTCGTGTCGCACAGTGTAATAAAAGCAATGTCCAACTGATAACGCACTCAGCAAGGGACGTGCAACTTGCATGTAATAAGTGCACAGAATAAGATAAGATTCTATGACAGTCTAGCATTTAAGTGAATTCAATGAAATCAGAAGCAATTTAAAATCTAATCAAATTGAGATTTTTATTGAGTTAGTGTATTTCGATTACTAGCAAAATTTGGGTATTTATAAGAAAAACAAAGTTGCTTTAGTTTTGATCATGCAAAAATTAGGTCAAATTAGTTTTATCTATTTCAAATCAATTTTGCGTTTATATATTTTTTAAATGAATAAATAGCCTAGTTATTTTAGAAAACAACTTTCACTATAAATTTATTTTGAAAAAAATTACAGGTCATTTATTCAGTTTGCAATTTCAGTTGCTCTAGTTTTGGCCACCAGTGTATATGAAGGAGTGGAGCGATGTTGTGTTTGAAAAAAAAATAAAAATTGCGATGTGCAAATTTACTCATCATCCAGACAAATTGACTTCAAATTGTCTGAAACGGATAATTTCTTGTGGTATTTAGTTTACAGTTGAAGAAAATACAAAGAAATTTCTAATTCGATTTTACTTAAGAACTGTCGCCTCAGAAAAAAATGCCCCCAGCAAATAAATCATCACGTCATAATTCAAAAGCGTGACCTATGGCGAATTTGTCCTTCTAGCTTCTTAATATACTAGCTAATGGCTCTCATCCCCAAACAAATTTTTCGGAAAATACAGTGTTATTAATGAAAAGAGTCGCAAAGCAAATAATATTTTAGAAATTTGAATCATTGGATTATCATAACTAAACTTGTAAAATAAAATTGGGTTTCCTCATTGTTTGACGTATAACAGATTTGGAGTAGCCAGTCTGTAACTTTTCTTTATTTATCTTTTTTCTCAACTAATAAAAAATAATTTCACGGAATCTTTTTTAATTTATTAAAATATTGCATTTGCTTTGCTTGTCGGAATATACAGTATAGTCTTTAAATGTTCTACAAGAAACCCGAAATGAAAATAACTACATGAATATGTTTTGTTTTTAAAAGTGAACGTTTAATTCTTATGGCATTCTTAAAATTCATTTGACCCACTTCTTGTTATCTTTCACGCCATTTGAGGGAAAAAGTTTGGCCATTTCATTCTCCAAATGACTATTGCCACAATTAAGCAAATTAAAATTGGTCTTAAAATGTAGTTAAAACTTAATTTTTGTCGAGAAAAAGAGAAACACAAAATTGCGAACAGTAACAAAACCAAATTGAAGTTGGTATTTTAAATTGTTTAAGCTGTACTAAAATGATAAAAACAGAATAAGTGGATACAATCACGTGAATACAAGAAATAATTGTTTATAATTTTGTATTAGAAGGGGAGAAAGAGTTTTTTATTACTAGTGGAATTTTGTTTTCAGAAAAAAATTAAGTGATAAGTAGATAATATTTTAGTTGATTGAAAATATATATTGTTGAAATCACAATATTTAGGATTGACCTGAAAGGGTTCCCATACATACAGCCCATAATGATCTCTTCGATGTACAGCATAATTCATGCATCGTTATTCGGTTTTGCCAATAGACAAAAATTAAGAATCAAAAATAATTAATAGATCCAGAAGTATTCATAAATAAAATTATCAATTGATATATAATATAATTATATGCTAATGTTACTATTTAAATAAATCTTCGTAGGATTGTTGTATAGAAAAGAAAACGTGATATAATTGTATGAAACTAAAAGGGAAAATGTAGTAATAAATATTTGAATGTGCAAGTGTTGAACGAATGAAAAATAACTTCAACTATAAAAAATAAATAAAAAAAATTAACTAACAAGAAACAAGGACAGCTACTTTCTACACTACTTAGGAAAAGGGTGTTCCAGGAACATACAAACGGAAACGTTAGTTCCTACTTTATTATGTTTCAATTCCTCTTTCACTGCAATTTAAAATATCAACGGAAAACGCTATTTAGCAATTGCTTGTGTCGAAGGAGATGATACAGTCAGACAAGGTTACTTCGATGTCAAACAAAGGATGAGTTTTTAAGGAATTATATTCAATAAGACAATTGCCGATCAAAAAATGTATAAAATATGTGAAGTTCAGCCAAGAAAACCCATTATAATATTACACTGTGGTACAAAATCGATCTCATGACCTTTTGAGTTGAAAACCTTTGTTGAGATTAAAAAAACGCAGAAGGATGAAATGGGCACAGGTCAAGTTTTTGAGTTATGGTGTGATGAATTTATACTTTCATTTTCCAATTTTGTGTACACTAATAAATTTCGTATAAATTGTAGATTATTAAGGACCCTCGGATTCGTCTGAAACATTCTCCATTTAATTCAATTGGTATGTTAGTTGACAAATAAAATGGACCCATTAAATTATTGCACACAATATCAAAAACAACATATTATTCTACAAAAATAATTAATTTACTCTTTACGGTTTCGACTACTTCTGCACTTTCAAACTTACTCCCAAGACCATTAAGGAACCGCCGCCGAAATTTCATTTTCAGAAATATCGTGGTTCCTTACGTAGATCTCTCCAATATGTATTCTTAGTTGTTTTTTTTTCGGATGAGAAGAACTTCAATCTTGATGGCCAAAATGATTTCATTTGTTATTTGCGAGATCTACGGAAGGAACCACTTCATTTTTCAGAACGAAATTTTTGTTGCGGTTCCTTAATGGTCTTGGGAGCATTTTATAGCTATGGAAAGCTTGATTTGATATTTCCTAGTTGTCGGATGGATTCAATGGACTAGGTTCAAGTCTTGGAAGACAAATTATTACTATTTTGGGAAAGCTGCAACAGTGAAGGACTCGTTTTTCAGCAGGACAGCGCGACAGTTCATAAAAGTCGCCATACTCAAGAATGGTTACAATCAAGAAATATTCAAATTATGAACTGGCCCGCATATTCTTCCGACCAGAATCCAACCGAGAACATATAGGGAACTTTGACTAGCCGTGCCTATGCAGAAAGCCGTCAATACCAAACTGTATTTTACCACAAAGGAGTGATTATCGATGAATGACGGTCAATCGATGAAGATTTGTGAAAAAAATTGATAGACCGTATCATAAATATAATTTTTGAACTTATTTAAAAAAAAAAATGGGAGACCCTACCCATTACTGATAAAAGTTATTTTACTTTATATAAGTTTTTACAAATAATTTTATCTCATTTTGTAAAAGTGCGTCTATAGTTATGCAACACCAGTAAGGTTGAAAGTGCAGAAGTAAGCGAAACCGTAAAGATTAATTAATTATTTTTGTAGAATAATATGTGTTTTTATTTTTTTAAGACGGATACGGAACACTGGGCACAAATATGCGGGAGCATTATTGAAAAAAACACAAAAAAGTGTTAGTTGAGCAGGTCAATTCAATGAGTGTGGAAGTCGAAACCAAAAATCTTTTTAATTTTCAATGTAGGTCCATTTAAAAATGCTATCCGAATTTTTCAAACCTAATTGTACTATTTACTTTTCTCAGAGGAAGAATGTAATTTTCAATACTGGTCCAACATTTGAAAAAGTCCCCATATAAGGAAACCAACCGATATTAGATAGTCGAAGATTTAAAATGTTCGGTCCGAACAAACTCACTCACGAACAAACACTTCTTATCCACTGGAATTCAAAGCAATTGAAACGTGGTCCGGTAAATCGGTCCGTCATATTGTTAACAAACTACACACGTATACATAAATTTATATCTATTGTAACTATATATTAAATATGGTGATGACATCAGAGGACCTCTCATAGTTAAATCGAATAATATTCATAAAGATTCTACAAATTTAAGGAAACTTACCTACCATTAAAAATAATGACTAGCCTTATTTTTTTTACGTGTAATTTATTTTGAGAGATCTTTCAATGTCACATTTCCAAACATATGAATATCTATCCTGATCTAAACATACTATTTTTCCGATTCGTCTAATGAAAAAAAATAAATGTTGTAACTGTGTGTTTTAATATTCACAAGCAATTCTGTTTTATTATTTTCCCACAGAAGGAAGAAAATTGCAAGATGTGTTCGAGGGAGACGCAGAATGTGCATAAATCCGTATTTTTATGTTTCGGAGTGCAAGGACGATGTGAGTTTTTATTTGTTTGCTTATCTGTTACTTCTGTGTATTTGTTTTATAGGATTTTGTCGTTGCCGTTGTTGTTCTTTTTTATATTTACACTTTTATATCTGCCGTTGTTTCCTGTGTACATTATGTACGCGCTGTAGCCCAACCACCCACGTTCGGATCGAGCTAAAGTATTCATTTACAACGAGCTACTTTTCTCGTATTCAAGGACATTGGGGCCATGTTAATGACTATAATGGTTGGTATTGCTTCTTGGGGTAAGTTATTCCTTTTCAAGCGTTTCCTTCCTTTTTCCACTTTCTTTTTATTTTAGTAGGTTTCATGCTGCTTGCTCGATTTCAATGGAAGTGCATAAGAAATAAATCGGAAAGCAGATGAAGAAGCGCTTTTTTCGAGGATGCGACATCATTGTCGTTTTTGGTGTTGTTTTTCTGTCATCGTTACAGTTCGACTCGTGAGAATTGTTTTGCCATCTATTTTTTACACAGGGAATTAGAGATGAGCTTTTAGTCTAATTATCTTTCCCACTCCAACATCTGCCGTTGGAGAGCTACTAACGGAACAGCGCTACTTAATGACATATAAACAAATACAAACAAGCTCAAACCCACACACACACACTCACATTGACATATTTGTATGTGGCCAAGAAAGTTTGTTTATATGTGTTCGTGTATGCCTTGTACTTGCAATTACAAATGCCAACGTTTCAAGGATAACTCTCGACATTTGCTAAACTTTAAATATTTAATGATGTAAATTTAGATATTCACTTCGATGAAGCCAGTGGTGATGACGAATGCAAAAGGAGACAAACATACTTCTTCACAGAACTACTGAAATTCGTCAACTGAAAAAAAGGAATATTCGTCCATAATTTGTCGTCTTCGTCGTCGTTTTGTATGAAAACTTCTAGTTCAAATGTCAAAAGTTACCACAGCATTTGGCTGTTGACTCGGTTCACTCAGCTTTGGCGGATGGATTTTGTAATTTACTTTTCAATATGAATACACTGTCAAATTCTTAGTTGTTGGAGTTTTGTTAACTGTTACATAGCACTGTTAATGAAATTAGCGAAGCATTCAACTCTATGTCTCGAAATGGGAAATGTATACAGAAATGTTTGTTTATGTAATACATCGTATGAGGTCTGATAAAAAACAACCGTTATTTTTATGCGCTCCACCATAGTATGGAGGGTATATAATTTTGTCATTCCGTTTATAACTCATCGAAATATTCCTTTCTGACCCTAGAAAGTATATATATTATTAATCAGGGTAAAATCTAGCCATACCCGTCCGTCTGTTGTAATCACGCTATCTTCTTAAGAAATTGAGATAGATCGTCAAAATGTATAGAGTCGTCTTTTGTATATAGGTCTATATAGGTCCACGTTTAGGCACAGCCCCCATATAAGGGATGGGCATAGCCCCATATAAGGGTACCGCCAAAGTTACGATATTTTGGGGTACATTGGGTTCTTTTTTAGTTCCTAATGTCTCAATTAAAAATTATAAATATCGGTCCACTTTTTTTGATAGCCCCCAAATAACGGTACCCACCAATTTACGGTATTTTGGGGGGGGGGTGGGGGGTGTATAAGAACGTGTTTAAACCGAATTCGCAGAAATTTGATGCAAGGGTTCTTATTGGGTACCAAATTTCTTCATTAAAAATTATAAATATAGGCCAACTTATTCGGGTAGCCTCCACATAAGACACCCTCAATTGTCGGTATTTTGGGGTTATTGAGCGCGTTTTTCAACCTAATTCGCTGTAATTTGGTATTGTGTAGTTGCATATGGTAACAAATCTTACTATCAAAAACTATTAATGTTCGCCCCATTTTCGGGGTAGTTCCGATATAACCTCCTTCATATATTAAAACAGGTAGCTGATTAGTTCCGCGTGTAGGGGATAGTCGTTACTCGAAATAGTCAGTTTTCCCCTACAAATTATGGAATTCTAAGACGATTTAGCCATCGGTTGTAATCATTCTGCTTTCTAAGGAAATCGTGATAAAAAGCTCGAACCTGACGATAATGCCATCTCCCCCATATAATTATACCTCCTGAAGGAAAGAACAAAAAAAAAAATGTTGGGTTCGAAATTGACATATGTCGGTTATTAATTAGACATAGCACTCATGTAGTTATAACCCCAAATATTTGCTAATTCCTATAACATGCAATTTAAATTGCAGTAGTTTAAGGATTGTATATTCTACCATGCGTTTTTAGTATCAGTCCACGCTTTGGGGTTTTCATAAAAATTGCTGAAATTTGTATTTGGTGTACATAATGGTTTACATAAACCGGTTGGTAGAATTAGCGGTATAGGTTCACTTCTTGGTATGTTCCCTATATTTTCATTTCAAGTATCAGTCAGTATACCCAAGGTGGAGGGTACTTAAAGTTCGGCCCGGCCGAACTTAACGTTTTTTCAATTGTTTATATTTTGTTGTATCCTTTTTTATTTCTAGAAGGTAGATAACTTCTTCTATATATATATATATATAAATGAATTGCTGTTCGTTAGTCTCGAGAACGGCTGAACGGATTTTTCTTATCTTAGTCTCGAAATGTTCCTAGAGCTCCAGTGAAGGTTTAAAAGGTGAGAAAAAAATCGAAAACCGCGAAAAATTTGCAAAATTTGCAATGTTCTAAAGCATATTTGCATTTCTACGAATTTAGAATCGACCTATTTTGATTGATTTGATATAAAAAAGCTAGTGGATCATTCCTCAAAGTCTTTTGTCAATTATTGTATGTACATGTAGTCCATAAATTTTGGGACAACCGCAAGGATGGACATCAGAAGACATTCTGAATAGAGTTCTGATTCTAAGATCCATGACCTAGATTATTTTTCTTGAAAATAATAGTAATAGTTCCATAGGACCACGTTGTTCCTTAAAGTACCTAAATTGTTTCTATGCCGCGGGAAATATCAAATGAGGTGGTACCATTATATGGTGGTTATATACCTAATCGTTGGTCAATACCTTTGTACTTATAAACACAACACCTCGCATATATTCAATGCCGAAAATGTATATCATAGAGAATATACGAGAATATTTTCTTTGTAAAAATTATCTCATTAACCTCAACTGGAAAGAAAATAGCCAACAAAAACCAGCAACATTAAAAAACCATTTATTACACAAATGACTCAATATATCAAGTACCGATTTATTAAATTAGGACATCTAATGACAAGTAAAATCGTCGTTAAAATCGAACTTTTTATACCTTTCAACGTAGATTCCATTAATTGGTCTGGGGGGCTATGTTACAGCATTATGTGAACTGAAAAAATAATGTTCAAAATAATAGAAACTCAGGTTGGACAACGGTGTAAGGACATCAACATAAAACTTTAAGCCATAGTGCATACCTTCCGGGAAGAAGTTTTTTATTCACAGCAATCCAAATCTATAAGAAAATTTGATCAAAGTCTTTATAATACCGAAAATGGGGCGGGACCTGTATGTAGGAGTTATATCAAAACTTGGAATTAAATATAACATTTTTCGTAAAAATGTGTTTTTTACTCTCCAATATCCCGGAATGACGCAATACAGCTACAACAACGGGAATGGATAAATATTAATTTTTGGTAGGAATATTTAAGACCACATGAGAAAATGCCGAACAATGGACGATACCATTATATGGGGGCTTCACGGAAACATGTACCAATATTCATAATTTTTGGTAAAGAGGTTTTGATTATCCAAAATAAACATGACAGCCCCTGGACTAAACTACCCAAAATACCGAATATTTTGGGTACCGTTGACCAATATTGATAATTTGTAGTAGGATTCATTCTACCAAATAAAACTGCCAAATGCCAAATTGCTGCTGATTGAAAAACGTGCCCCCATCACCCAAGCATCGAAAAATTTTGGGGGTACCGCATGTTCAAATTTCAAAGTTCTATCTTAGATAGTGGGGGGTAATAAAAGCTAACTTAACATTGGTCTACCGTTGTATTAAATTCGAAAGTCAATATTAAATATGCATTTAAATTTATTAAATTGATTTTTTTTCCACGAATTTAAGTATTAATATATGTATAACCAGCGAAACTTTAGAATGCAAAATAGGAACAAGACTCGCTAATATGGCTTTATGTGTGCTCTGATAAATATCAAGGCATTACAAAGATCTTTACATTCCACCTTATGTGCAGGGTATAAACATTGCTAGGCAAGACAACGTTTGCCGGCACCGCTAATTTTTAATTAAATATTTGTTAAAAATAAAACGTACAAATATAAATATGTTGTATTTTCCAAAATATTATATATGAAAATATTTCCTATTTTATTTCATACGCCAGCTACTCCGCAAATTGACAGCGCACCGTATGGTATCTGAAAGTTTCATGTCAATTGGGCTAACTTAGAGCAGTTGGTGTGCCTTTTGCATGAAATCGAACACAATTACGTATAAGAGCTTTATGTAAATCTGATTCGAACTTAACACATGTTATCACATACTTTTCAGTACGCTATGCAAATAATCAGACAACTCAGTATATGAGAGCTTTACCTAAATCTGACTGATTTCAACGAAGCTTAGCACTTGTCATTCTGTACTCGATTCAGTTTCGTATACATCGAAATACATGTAGGGGCATTGGCGCACAATTTACATGAAATTGGACTAATTCTGCGTGAAGGCAATTCCGTATTTGATATTTTTATGTCTGACTTATATATGCCTTTATGGTTCCCAAAAATATATTTTCCATGAATTCGTCAATTATTTATCCATGAATATGTTAGAAAGTCAAGCAACATTGGCCGGGTCAACTAGTACAAAAAACTGCTAACAGTTTTCAAGTTTATAAATGAAAAACCAGTAAGTAAAACAGTAGAGAAGACTGGTCCGACTTTATGATAACCTTAGTATATTGTACATATGTATCCTTACAATTGCATATCAATGATTCCGCGGAGGGACCTATGCTAAATATTATTTCATTCGGGCAGATTTAGAGTCGACTGTATACCATAGGACAAATTTATGGAAAATGATTTATAGCAAAATTGATACACGCTATTCGGTACGCCCATTCGAAACATGTATGGAAGCTATGACTGCATCTGCACCAATTTCAATAAAACCCAAAAACGTCATTCAAGTCTCAATTTGATACGGTGTGTAAAATTTCGTGTTAATCGGACAAACATTAGGAGTTTAGTGCACCATTTATGTAAAATCGGACGAAAATATATATGTGAGCTACATCTAAACCCGAACGGATCTTAACGAAACTTAGGACACATCATTCTAGACTAAATTCAGTACGCCCATTCAAATTTCCTGCAAATCGAGGGATATAAAAGGACTTTTGTGCACTATTTACCTAAAATCGGACGAATATATATGGGAGCTATATCTAAGTTCTAGATTTAATTCAGTACTAGTTTTAAACTTAATTCAGTACGCTATGAGAAATTTCGTCCAAATCAAAGGATATATAGAGAGTTTTCAATGGGGTTCGTCCTTGGGCTAAATAAATGAGCTGTGCCAAATTTCATCCAATTCGAAACAAAAATGCGACCCGTATTTTGTTTACAATTTAATATCTACAGACGGATGGACATGCATAAATCGAATTAAAAAGGGATTCTATGGATATTCTCAAAAGGAACCATTTTCCTTTTGCCTGCTTGAAACATATGCACAAAGACATAATAGCCTGTAGCACAGTGTGGTGAAGGGTATAATTAAAAAAACATAAAATGTCTTTATTTTCACATACATATAACGATAACATTCGTTTTCGCATAACATAGTTTCTTGTTATATGCTAGTTTTTAATTTGAATATTTTGATAAATAAAAACAAAACAAAACAACTTTAATGCCAATTTACAATTGCACTTTAATTACAGATATGACCGCAAATGTGTGTTTTGCCCAATTCTCTTTTCAAAGTGTTTCTTTGTTTTTATTTTGGAACATTTTTGTTGCTTTTATTGACTCACATGCTCATTTATTGCTTTGGTTTTTAACTCTCCTTCGTTCGAATGACATTGTAGCACACCCATTCAATTAACTATACATGCGTTGTTGTAGTAGTTAACAACAACAATAAAATGAGAAAACTAAAGTTGTTCTCATCATTCGCGTAGAGTAGCCTTCGTTTCATTACTTCATGTTTGTTTGTGGGCGGGTTACGAATATCATTAAACGAAGCTGCAAAATTCATACCGCTCTGCGCACCAACAATTTCAATAAATACTATTTCTTTTGACCGAAGATATTATCTAGCTTTTAGTCGTTCTGACCCAACTACTAGTCCCAGGTTGGCTAGTAGGACCGAACAAAATTTGACTTAAGTATATTAATTTTAGTATGGCAGCAAAGCTAGGCGTGCAAAGACTATTTCATTTACACCCTCTGGAGAATTTTATTTGTTTTCCCTCAAACGTTTTTGCACACACACACACACTCACCCCAGTGTGCCGTGGTGACTGCAAACACGTCTAGAAAATCTGTTAAGCGGGCTGTAGTGTGGGAGTGAATAATGGCCCCATGTGTTAGAAGCACTCCTGTGACCCGTGTGTGTGTTTGTGTATGTTAGTGGTGATGTTGTTTGTGCCTCCACAATACCATTGTTTATTTTTACCCATGCCCGGTGGCAAGCTGGACGGACGGGAGATGCCTGTAATAACGATGATTGCATTGCATGTCGCTTTTCCCCTTTATTACTGTTGCTGGTGTCCATTTCTGGCGGTCGGAACTAGTGTGTGTGTCCCACACAACGTTTCGTTTAAGTTCTTAAGATTATACACATTATTATCTAAATCCTTTAGGCTTTTACAGTCTTGTCCATAATGACACTTGGTCAGGGTGATAAATAAACAAATCAAAAAAGTCAAAATAAAACCGTTTTATGAACATATACGAGCGGAGCTGAACAGAGCAGAGCCGAGCGGAGGATACAAAACAACAATAATAACCAACAGCCATCATACTCTCCGCCATAAAACATCCATAAACGAAGAATAATGTTGTCTTTTTAGGACAACAACAAAAAATCAGAACAAACAAACAAACATACATCTATATATGTGTATGTACATAAATACCAGCCGGCCAAAGCAGGGCCACTCACACTTCCGCCAACTAGGACAATACAAAAAAGAACTGATGATACTGATGGAAAAAAACACCAGCAACAACAACATCCCAGAAAATAGATGAAGGAACAAACGATGTACAGTGTGTAGATTTTATGACCTTTTCCGTTTATTTCCCAGGAGGCCGATAAAAAATGAACAGTCTTGTTTTCCTTTCCTTTGTTTTTATCACAATGCAGTGTGTCAATGATTTACTGTTAAATCCCTTTAACACGAATCATTTCTTTATTTTTTAAACACTTTCGGTGTAATAAGAAACCATATGAGACGATCTCAGCCATCCCGCCACCACACAGGACATTTGGTACGTGGTCATTTCACTTGCCAAAAAAAAAAGAAGGAATAAAAACATAGAAGTCAGTTGATGTAATAAATAGAGGGTGGTTGGATGTCACACAAGAACACTGAATCCTCCTCATGGTGTCACAAATGAGAACATTTTATGTTTTTCTGAAACGAAATAAAACCAATTCACTTTTGACCACAAATTAACTGCCGGATATAAACTTCTTTGAAAATTTAATGTCCAATGATTAGGGCAAATTTAAGGGAATATAAAGTGTTAGGCTTAGCTTATCATGAATATTGATTAGAGTACATTTTTCATATGGTGGCATTCTTTTATTACATCATTTTTTAAGATGCTCTTCTCTGAGTCGCTGAATCAAGTACTACGTTCGGTATTTTATGCCCCATCATTAGAGAATCTCAAACCTTTGAATGTTAGTCACTTTAAACAGATATTGAACTAAGAAAATTGGATTTAAACACAATAATATGTTCTCTTAAATCAAACTTGATACACGCTATTCGGTATGCCGCACTATTAAAAATTTAATCCCAATCAGACATCCGTTCGAAATATATATGGGAGGTATGTCTGCATCTGTCATTCGGACAGTTTGGTGCATCATTTACCTAAAATCGGACGAAAATATATATGTGGGAGCCATATCTAAATCTGAACCGATATTCACGAAACTTAAAACTGAAATCTGAACCGATTGTCATGAAACTTAAAACACATCATTCTAGATTTATTTGAGTACGCTATTTTGTGCAAATCGAAAGATATATAGGGACTTTGGTGCACCTTTTATGGGATCATAAATGCGACCTTAACTTTGTTTACAATTTAAGGTGGACAGTCAGACGGACGGACAGGCATAAATCGACTCAGAAAGTGATTCTATTCATATTCTTAAAAGGTTATAAAAGAGCTAAGATACTACAAGAAATCGCTCATTTTGCAATTTCCATTCAAATCCGATACATCGCATTCACCTGATAAGAGTGTGCAGAGTAGTAATCAAGTGATTCTTTCAAACAACCCAATATCCCTCACTTTTATGGAACGCCACAAACTCCGAAGCAAAATCGTTTCGCTGTGGTGTCCGTTTCATTTACGCCCAAAGTAAACACCGCTTCATTGGCACCCAACATGGGCCCGTTTCATACTCCATTATAAGTAAATATTAAAAAAAAATGTTAAATGTAATTATTTTTTGTCCAATTACTATTTGTTTGGTTGTTGCATCAATGATTACAAATTGTGGTTTCGAAATGTAATACACTTTACATGTTATAGCCTGCACATATCAGTACCATCCTATGTTTAAACACAGTGGATTTAAATTGTCAATTCTATTGCATATATGTGATATAAATCCTTGTAAATTAGATTATCCCGGTAAAAAGTTCTAATGTACATTCCGTTTAAGGACCCAAGCCAAATCTTAATACCAGATTGTTTGCTGGGTAGAATATCTTTCTTTAATTGTGCTTAAATACGTGAAGTAACGGGAAAAAATACAAAGAAAAACCACATTTGTCATTGTTTATACCCTCCAACATAGTATGGAGGGTATATTAATTTTGTTTTTCCGTTTGTAACTCATCGAAATAATCATTTCCGACCGAATAAAGTATATATATTCTTTATCAGCGTATAATTGACGATGTAGCCATGTCCGTCTGTCTGTCTGTTGTAATCACTCTAGCGTCTAAAGGAATTGAGATAGATCGCCAAAATTTTGTCTGCAGTTCGAAGATGGGCTTTATCGGTCCACGTTTAGGCATAGCTCCCATATAGAGTACCTCCCAATTTTCGGTATTTTGAGGTTCTTGAGCGCGTTTTTCAACTGAATTCGCTGAAATTTGGTGCATTGAGTTCTTATTGGGTAGCAAATTTCTCCACTAAAACTTATAAATATGGGTCCATATTTTCGGATAGCCCCCATATAAGGGTACCCCCAAATTTGCGCTATTTTGGGGGGTTTGATCGCATTTTGCGACCCAATTCGCTGAAATACCGTTCTTTGAGTTCTTATTGGGTAGCAAATCTCTATATTAAAAATTATAAATATAGGTTAATTTTTTCGGGTAGCCCCCATATAAGGGTACCCGCCAATTTTCGGTATTTTAGGGTTCTTGAGCGGGTTTTCAACCGAATTCGCTGAAATTTGGTACATTGGGTTCTTATTGGGTACCAAATTTCCTCACTAAAAATTATAAATATAGGCCCACTTTTTCTGGTAGCCCCCATATTAGGGTACCTCCCAATTTCCACGTTTTCGAGGGGTTTGATCGTATTTTTCCACCGATATGGCTGTAATTTAGTATTTTGAGTTCTTAATAGGTACCAAATCTCTCCACAAAAAATTTTAAGTATAGGTCCATTTTTTCGGGTAGCCCCCATTTGAGGGTACCACCAATTTTCGATATTTTGAGGTTCTTGAGTGCGTTTTTCAACCGAATTCGCTGAAAATTGGTATTTTGTAGTCGTATGTGGTAACAAATCTCCCCACCAAAAATTATTAATATTCACCCCTTTTTAGGGGTAGTCCCCCTTTTTATACCCTCCACCATAGTATGGAGGGTATATTAATTTTGTCATTCCCTTTGTAACTCTTCGATATATTCATTTCCGACCATATAAAGTATATATATTCTTGATCAGGGTAAAATTCTAAGACGATCTAGCAATGTCCGTCCGTCCGTCTGTCAGTCCGTCTGTTGTAAGGTGAGATAAGGTGCTGAAATTTTGCATAGGGTTGTCTTTTGTTTGCCGGCAGGTCAAGTTCAAAGATGGATATTGTAACGACAAGTTACCTCCGGTTGCTGGGATATGCTCGCGGGGGTAGGGTTCGTCACAGAAAATTTATAATTAAGTGACCGAGAGTGAAAAGATGTAGTTTCAGTTTTCAAATTCAGAATACTTCGCTTTATTTACTCTTAAAATCATACAATAATTTCCGATACTTATATTATTAAGGCCTCCAACATATGCTGCTACTGTTCCGGCACAGCTGTTTGTTTTCCAGGAACTCGGGTTTGTTGGTTCTGGCGATCTGGAGTCGGTTCTGGTACTTGCTGCTGCTTTCTCGTTAAGTCTCGACGCTTTCCAAGGTTTCAACACCTCAGTATGACGGCCCACGACGGTTCTTTGTGTCGGTTGTCCTAACGCTTTCCTTTCTATAAAGGCCCACGACGGCTCTTTATCTCGAGGTTTTCTTTTAAATCACTTTTTGTTAGATAAAGGCCCACGACGGCTCTTTATTTCGAATTTCCTTTACAAATCAATTTTCTGTTATATAAAGGCCCACGACGGCTCTTTATTGCGAATTTTCTTTACAAATCACTTTTCTGCTACATAAAGGCCCACGACGACTCTTTATTTCGACTTTCCTTTAAAAAATCACTTTCTCTGGTATATAAAGGCCCACGACGGCTCTTTATCTCGAATTTCCTTTAAAAATCACTTTTCTATTATATAAAGGCCCACGTCGGCTCTTTATTGCGAATTTCCTTAAAAAAAAAAAAAACACTTTTGTTAGATAAAGGCCCACGACGGCTTTTTTCGGGTTTCACATACAAATCACTTTCTTTACTCACCGATATTTTACTATTTCCCCTCTGATGATTTCTCCTTCGTTCTCCTTATTCTGACCGCTCCTGCTGGTTTGGCCGCTCTGCACAGACTGATCACGAGCGCGGCTTGGCTCTCCCTTTTCTACACTCGGTCGCGAATTCCAGGATGCTTCCAGTCTCCTTCCCGACGTCGAACCTCTGCCGCCGCGCCGACCACGTGGTCTCTCTGCTAACGGGAACTTGTTTACGAACATAGTGTCAAGGTTTACGGGACCATGTTTACATCTTCATTATAACTTACTTTCAACTAAGCATTTCGGACACAACTGTACTTCTCTATTCTTGTCCCAACTTATGCATTAAAATACCTTATCGATCTTAATTCTTATATTTCTAATTATTATTACTAAGAACAAAATTCAATTCAGCAAAAACAAATATAATTAAAAAAATATATATATATATATATATATATAAAAATAACAAAAAAAAAAAAAAAATCAAAAATTCAAAAACAAAAAAAAAAATTCAAATTAATAAAAAATAATAATACAAAAAATTATGTATATAGGTTCATTTTTTCGGGTAGTCCCTATATAAGGGTACCCGCCAAATTTTGGTATTTTGGGGTTCCTGAGCGCGTTTTTCAGCCGAATTCGCTCAAATTTGCTGCATTGGATTCTTATTGGATACTAAATGTCTCCACAAAAAATTATAAATATAGGTCCACTTTTTCTGGTAGCCCCCATATAACGGCATCTCCCAATTTTCAGTATTTTGGGGGTTTTGATCGCATTTTACCGCCGAATTAGCTGCAATTTAGTATTTTGAATTCTTAATAGGTACCAAATCTCTCCACAAGAAAATTATGAATATAGATTAATTTTTTCGGATAGCCCCCATATAAGGGTACCCGCAATTTTTTGGTATTTTAGGGTTCTTGAGCGCGTTTTTCAACCGAATTTGCTGCAATTTGGTATTTTGTAGACGTATATGGTAACAAATCTCTCTACCAAAAATTATTAATATTCACCCCCTTTTTGGGGTAGTCCCCATATAACCCCCTTTTTTATATTAAAATAGTTATCTGATTTGTTCCGCGTTTTGAGTTTGGTTCTAAGGAGGTTCCAGAATGAGTGGACCAATATTCCCCATCTTCGAATTTGAACTAAGCTTGGAAGAAATAATATGATGGGCAAAGTTCGGATCAAATCTAAATATTCTGAAACGGATTTGGTCCAAAGAAACATGGGGTCTAGAACCAATATTTCGATGAGGCACTTTTTCACCGTGTTAAAGTGTATACACCCTCATTAGCCATAAGGCTGAGGGTATAATTATCCTTTCATCCTTCCATAATCCGTTTTTAGAAATGTCGGTATAGGTCCCCTTTTTGGTATGTTCCCTATATTTTCATTTCTAGTAGCTGTCAATATATCTATGGTGGAGGGTATCCAAAGTTTTTCATTTGTTTATATTAAAATAGTTATTTGATTTGTTCCGTGTGGTGCGGTTAGGTAGTCGTTACGGGGAATAGTAAATTTTTACCCTACAAAGACTATTTAGCCATATGTTGTAAGCATTCCGCCTTCTAAAGATATTGTGATAAAAAACTCAAACATGACGATAATAAAATATATCCTCAGACATTTAGGCATCTCCTCAATATAGTGATACCACCTGAAGGAAAGAATTGAGATAAACAATGAAAATATTGGGTTCAAAATTGGCATATACCGGTCATTAATTAGGCATAGCCCTCATATAATGATATCCCAAATTATTCACTATTTCCTACACTATGTAATCAATATTGGTCCACCTTTAGGCATAGCCTCACATAACTTTGTAATCTAAATTACCGTAGTTTGAGGATTTTATACTTTTATTAATAGGTACCAAATCTCTCCACAAAATATAATGAATATAGGTCCATGTTTTTGGATAGCGCCCATATAAGGGTACCCCCATTTTTCGGTATTTTGGGTTTGGTTCTAAGACTCTGTTGCAATCATTTCACCTGCGGTGTATATTGAGATAAAAAACTAGAACGTAAAGTTCGATAATGAACTATATATGAACTATAACCCGCTTATAGGCCTATCCACTCTATGGGAGGTACCAAATGGAGTGGACCGATATTCCCCATCTTCGAACTTGATCTAAGTTTGGAAGAAATAATAAGTTGGGCAAAGTTTGGATGAAATAAAATTTTCTGAAACAAATTTGGTCCAAAGAAACATGGGGTCTAGAACGAATATATTGATGAGGCTAATTTTCACCATGTCAAAGTGTATATACCCTCATTAGCCATAGTCTGAGAGTATAATTATCCATTAAAAAATTTCTGAAATAAAAACCGAAGGCCCTCAATTTTTTTAGCACTGATAGTACTCCTAAAGTTCTACAAAAAAGTATGAAGGGAGAATTGTAAAAAATTTAATTGTTTTTGAATAATTTGGAATAATGCGGAAGTGCCCATATATATAATTATAGTGTATGGTATGGTGTAATTCTGCTAAGTTTAACAGTAACTATAAATTGCGCCTATTTAAGTACGATTATCCCGATTGTGATATTTTAATGACATAAGTAGAATTTCAAAATGTACGCCTTCAAAAAATTTAAAATTTTGAAGTGACTTGGTGTGCTACCATTAATTGATGATATCACTTTACAAAATTGAAATTTGTTATATAAAATATCGATCACACCTCCTTAATTAATTCAAGATTGAGGACGTAATTACCATGGCCTCGTGTGTAGTAATTTTTAGTCGATAATTGAATAGTTTCCGAGTAAATACATTAGTATTTAACGATAGCAAGTTTAAGCTAGCCAATGTTCCGTTCCAAAAACTGCAAGAATCTACTACTTTTACATGTTTTTACTTGAAACCCATTACTTACGTTACAAACATACTTTTGTACTAACTCGGCAACTGAAAGTAAAAACAACAGATCGTGACACATTATATCACAATTTGTTAAAAAATTCCAATAAAACAATAATAATCATAGTCAGAAAATTACACGCTGCAATATAGGTAACTATGGCCAAGATATGAGAAGGCAACTTTTTACAAGTTACAAACGAAGTCATATTTGGTTACAAAGTGATCTAGTTACTTGGTAACCAGCTATATTAACGTACAAAAGGAGACGCCTGCTATTCGGTGAATAATTGGGTAGATTTAGTTTTCTTCTATGAATTGCACCATGGTTTCAACTATAAATTTTAAATGTGAATACTAAATACAGGAAGAAATATATTGTTAAAACCACATCCAATATTCTATACTTGAAATAATGTTAGAATTCCGTATTAAGCGGAAAATGTTCACATATGTATGTGTATGCCGAATACATATACTCGTACATATGTACATATTTACGGTGTAAACATTCACCCAGCCAAATGAATCTTCCTTGATGTCTCTTAATAATAATGTGACCATATTGTCTGACACATAAGTATGCGTTAGTTAACTTGTCTTATAAACATCCCCATGTGTGTATGTGTGTTTGTGTGTATTTGTGAATATCCGTCTTTATTTTACCACATAATGAAGATATGTCGTTTGAAATTGCACACATACCGACTTGCCTGGAGACAACCACAGGAACGTGTGCTTGACAGGGCATTGTGTTGACTGATAATGTTTGAAGTTACTGTCTAAACTATGCCAACTATTTTAGCCACATTAAAAATTAGACATAATTTAGCAACAACTTCATCACCATCAGCATTAACATTTGGGGTTGACTAGGACTTGAGTATAAGCACAAGTGTCAGATTTCAAATGACAGTTTGTCTGTTAACCGGATGCAGACAAATATAGGCATTTCAATAAATTTGTGTTTATTTCTATTTTTAGATAATTAATTTAAAGTTTAGTTTTGATTTTTAATTACAGTTTGCGAATGTAAATGGGCTGGAAACATTAAACCGTAAATATTTTCCACAATAATCGTTAAATCGACTTAATCAATCAATGTAACAAAACCTTCATCAGAGATGGTCCGTCGAAAACAGTGACATAAATGGAAACATTCCCAATGCATAGTTGTAATAAATAAACACCTATATAAAGCCATAAAGGGTTTTGACAAAATAGTTTTTCCATTAGTGAGTATTGAATATATATGGGAGTTTCTGAACGAAATATTTGACTTATTTTTTTTTGGCATTATTGATGAATATATAGAAATATGATTGAATATTGTATATTATTGAAAATAACAATAAATAGTGATATTATATGTATTGGCAAATACCAAAATGGTATCCAATGTATATTCCAATGACTTTTATATTCGAAAAAATTCAAATAAGTTTTTGGAATATTTGGTACAGCAAATGAGTCGGTCGGTCGAGGTTTCGGTATTGTTCCCATATAACATTACCGCCCAATTTCGGAATTATAAGTTGTAATCTGTAACATCACTGTAATCTGGCACATCGGAGACGGTTTTGACATAGCCCCCATTTTCGGCGGATTAATGTTAATTATTAATTAATGTTGGCGTGGTTCCTTTTAAAATTGTTAACTAAAATATTTTTTATTAATAATAGTTGACCCGACAGACGTTGTCCTGTCTTTTTCGTCATTTAAGATTTGCTAATACGTAGGTTATTTGATATTGAAAATGTTCCATATTGGTACACTTTTTATGGTATTAAACATATATTCGGTATTTTGTAGCTTTTTTTTGCTTGTTTTTCAAAAAAAAAAAAAAATGTGACTTAATACTTATTGAGCAGAAAATATCCCTACTAAAAATTATCAATATTCGTCCAAGTCCGGTAGCCCCTATATAAGGGTATCCCTTAATATATGGTATTTGGCTGTAATTTTATATTTCGGATGATATTTGAGTAGAAAATGTCCCTAACAATATTCGCCCAAGCTTCCGAGTAGCCCTCATATATATATTCAATGCGTTGGGGGGTTTGAAATGAGCCCCTTACTACATCTAATGAATTGTTTGCTTAAACCTCCGATGTTATACAAAATGGTTGGGGTACTTATATGGGAGATATTAAACATAAGTGAATCTATACTCACATTATTTTCCATCATCCATTATATCATGAAAACTACTGGAAACCACAAATACTAAAAATGAAGGTAGACCGATATTGATAACGCAAGGTAGTTATGTGAAGATATACCTATATGAGAAACAAACTACATGAAACCCTCTTTACGCTCAATAGAGAATGTACACATTGTTTGGTCAAAATTTATGCAGTAGTTTTTATTTGTAGCGATCACGAACATACATGTAATTTATATATGTATAGAGATAATAACATTCTATTTTGAATGGCTTCTGATATACGGTTTTGAATTATGGAAATACCCATATGAGCATGACTCAAATATTTGCATATATTGTATTTCGTTAATGCCCACAGAAATAAATCTTTGTACACAATTTTATACGTAACAGAATACCTCATTTCAGTTGATGCGACAGAGTGTCACTCAAATTAATATTAATGTTGGTCGTTATGAAATGTGGTCTGCGGCCCTGTATGTCTCCGAAATCCAAAACATATGTTTTTCGTCAAGCCAAATATTTCAATTATTTAGTCATTAATGGTGAGCAACCACTACAATTAAACCAACAAAAACAATAAATAAGTATTAAAACACGGGTTTGAAAATACGGATTTCCATAGACCAATGATTATTTGGAATAATTACATAAAAATATAATTCTAGCGGTATAAATTTGTAAGTACCAGATACATAATAATACATCATATTAAAACTGTTTGGTTTATTGCTGTATACTAGCAACACCAACAAAGTCGTTGTGTGCATTTATCGCGATGTGACAACACACAACAGTGGGAAAGGTATGGTATGGGAGACTGGGACACCTTCGGCATCGGGGCACCTTCGGCAATCGCGTTTTCGATATGAAGCTCTCACCGTACAACACTAGTTTCGATACATAGGTATCGAATATCGAAATAAATAACTGACACAAAGTTTGAAATTTCTAGCTAATAAGCTTATTTAGATGCATGGGTTTTTGTAATTTTATACATGTTTCTGTAATATTTCAATTCCATTTCGTAAGTATTTCGTGTATAAAACTTTTTAAATTTTTAAGACAATATTATTAGAAAGTGGTTAACTACGATGTATATTATTATAAAAATATAATGTTTTTACAAAACTGATCGAAAAAAATGAAAAAAACTAGTACATTCGGCATTTTAAAGTGGGGCACATTCGGCCATATACAGATTGTGCAATATTATTTCCTTAAAATGTTTTTGAGTTTGTATTTAAAACTAATCCTTTAATATGGTTCGAAATTGCATATATAAGATCAAACGTGCTTGTATTGACGAAAATGCGATAGAAAACCACTATTTATGATGGTGTGTGCGACCTTGAGATGTAAACGTCCGCCGCTAGAAAATATAGCCTTACAAGTCAAACATTGTGTGGCGTATTAAAATCAAATAGAGCCTTTAGACGATCAGAATTTCAACCAGACTGATAGCGATGACAATTACCCGGCTATGACTATGGTGCCGAATGTTCCCCATCAAATGCCGAAGCTACCCCGGGTTGGGGCACATTCGGCGAATTTGACTTTTTTTACAAAACTGTACAATTTTTTAACTAATACTATTTTTTTATATTTTGTTGGTACTATTTTTTATAATTAAGTGTTCGAGGACAATAATCAGCCATAAAGTTGTTATATATGTTGAGTAAGTACTGAGATATAGAGCTCTAAAAAAGTGCCGAAGGTGCCCCAGTCTCCCCTACTGTTTGTAAATGCCTTGTTAACCTCGAAGTGAGGCACCAGAGAAATTCTCATGCAGTTTATGTCGTTGGTCAGCTAAGTACTTCGCTTTGTTACAAGAGACATTTGGGTTTGAAAGGTTTTTTGTATAGAAGCACTAGCTTCTGGGGAGAATATCCCAACCAAAAACTAAGGGAACTGATGAGGATCAGTGGCGTGATCCTATAGTTTTCCCTGCCATATACCCCTCGGCAGACAATGCCATACATTCCCCACTAATAAATAGTTATTTTTTATAAAAACAACAAACTGGGATTCAGCCTGACTATTTTGCAAAAACAAAATACAAATGGTATCCCAAATAAACCGCCAACACTACTGAAATCATTCTTATTTTTTTTTCTAAACAAATTTAGAAAATCTTTATATATAAAAGAGCTTAGTGTTAAGTGAGTGAGAGACTGACAGATCATCGCCCAGACGAAACGGCTGAAGCTAGAACCTTGAAATTTTGTGTGTGGGTTGTTGTTGGTATGTAGGCGTGAGATAAGGCTGGGTTTTTGGAAATTCGAACTAGAAGGGTACGAAAAGTACTAAAATGTACCAAATATGGTACCCTTTGTATTAGGCGAACGGGAAGAGCTAGAATTCTGAAATTTGGAATGTAGGTCACTGATGTAAAGTTAGGAAGATGTACAAAAGCGTTTTTGGAAATTCGTACTAGAACGGTACGAAAAGTACTAAAAAGTACTAAATGTGATACCATTTATATATGGCGAACCGGTAGAGCTAGAACTCTGAAATTTGGATTGGTGGTCGCTGAGTGTAGAAGGGTACGAAAAGTACTAAAATGTACTTAATTTTGTACAATTTCGTAGCATGTGAATTGATAGAGCTAAAAACTTGAAATTTGGAATGCGACTTAGGGATGAGATGTAGAGTCTATTTAAGGAGATGGTTTTGAAAGCGTGTACTCATGTGTACGAAAAGTACTATATGATACTATATTTGGTACAAATTTAATTTTGAGATACAAATCGAGCTGGAATCCTGAAATTTGAAATTAACATTAGGAGTTGGACATCTGAGTGTAGGATTGGGAATGTACGTAGTTTTGGAATTTTTTTACCCAGTTTCAGTAATTTATATTCATGGGTACTAAATGGTACTAAATTTGGAGTCAGGATAACTGTTGGGGTGTAAGATCGAGATATGTAGGAAGTTTTAAAAATTTTTACTACTGTGTACTAAATTTGGTACAATTTGAATTGTGGGTGAACCGATAGAGTTGGAATCATAAATCTTGGATTTAGGATCAGTCTGGGGGTGAAAGTTTGGGTTAAGTGGGACGTTTTGGAAATTGTACTACTGTGTACTAAATTTGGTACAATTTGAATTGTGAGTGAACCGAAAGAGTTGTAATCCTGAAACTTGGATTTAGCATCTCTGTTTAGGGTAAGTAAGAAGTTTTCGAAATTCGTACTACTGTGTACTAAATATCGTACAATTTGAACTGTAGGTGAACCGATAGAGTTGGAATCCAGAAACTTGGATTTAGGATCACTGTGAGGGTGTAGGATTGGGGTCTGTAGGAAGTTTTGGAAATTTGTACTACAGTGTACTAAATTTGGTACAAATTGAATTGTGGATGAACCGATAGAGTTGGAATCCTGAAACTTGGATTTAGGATCACTGTGGGGGTGTAGAATTGGGGTATGTAGGAAGTTTTGGAAATTGGTACTACTATGTACTAAATTTGGTACAATTTGAATTGAGGGTGAACCGATAGAGTTGGAATCCTGAAACTTGGATATAGGATCACTGTGGGGGTGTAGGATTGGGGTATGTAGGAAGTTTTGGAAATTCATAGTACTGTGTACTAAATTTGGTGCAATTTGGATTGTGAGTGAACCGATAGCGTTGGAATTCTGAAACTTGGAATTAGGATCACAGTGGAGTATAGGTTTGGGTTAAGTATGAAGTTTTGGAAATTCGTACTACAGTGTACCAAATTTGGTACAAATTGAATTGTGGATGAACCGATAGAGTTGGAATTCTGAAACTTGGATTTAGGATAACTGTGGGGGTGTGAGTTTAGTAAGAAGTATTGGAAATTTGTACTACTGTGTACTAAATTTGGTACATTTAAATTTGAATTTGGAATCATTATGGGGGTGTAGGATCGGGGTATGCAGGAAGTTATGGTGGTAGTAGAAGGTCACGAAAAGTACTAAAATGTACCAAATATGGTACCCTTTTTATTAGCGAACGGGAAGAGCTACAATTCTGAAATTTGGATTGTTGGTCACTGATGGAATGTTAGAAAGATGTGCAAAAGGGTTTTTGGAAATTCGACCTATAAGTGTACTAAAGATACTAAACTTTACTGAATTTATTTCCTATTGTATATATATTGAACATATATAGCTGGAATCTTGACATTTTAAAAGGAATACAGGTTGGGAAGTGGTGTTGATGTACGGAAATGGTTTAAGACATTCGTACTTATGTGTATAAAAAGTGTAAAATGGTACTAAATTCCGTACTATTTACCTTCAGTTGAGTGTGTAGAGATGGAATCTTGATAATCGGAATTAGGATTAAAAAATCGTACTTATTTGTACGAAAAGTACTAAATGGTACTAAATTTGGTGGAAGTTGGATTTAGGTGAACAGATAGAGCTGAAGTCTTCAAATTGGGAATTAAAATGACTGTTGGAGTGTAGGACTGAGGTAGCTTATGAAATTCGTACTTATTGGTACGAAAGTATATGGTACTAAATTTAGTACAAATTGGATGTTGCTTGAAAGGATAGAACTGAAAACCTGAAATTTGGAATTAAGATTTCTGTTGAAGATTGAGCTATAGAGACACCTTTGGAAACTCGTATTTATGTGTACGAAAAGTACTAAACGGCACTAGATGGATTTGGGTGAACGGAGAGAGCTGGAAACCCATAATTTGGACTAATGGTTGATGTTTGAATATAGAATTGAGATATGGAAGCATATCGTATATCTATGTGTACTAAATAGTACTATATTTGGTACAACTTGATTACGTGTGAACGGATAGAGCTGGACTCCCGAATTTTTTAATTAAAATTACTGTTGGAGTGTAGGATTGGCATAGTTTAAGGAAATTTTGAATTATAGAAACAAAAGGTACTAAATGGTACCGAAAAGCTTACAAATGTGTGAACGGATAGGGCTGTATTCCGAAATTTTGAATTAATAATACAGTTTGAGTGCAGAATTGAGATATGTCGGTAATTTTTTAAAATTCGTCATTATGTGTACTAAATTTGGTACAATTTTGATTCGAGTTAACGGATAGAGATAGTAAACGTAAATATGGAATTAAAATTACAAGATTAAGGAAGTATTGGAATTTCGTACTTATCAATACGAGAAGACCTAATTGGTACTAAATATGGTACAATTCGTTTTGTGCCATCGGGAAGCCTAATATTTGGACTTAAAAATAAGGTTGGAGTGTAGGATGAGGCAGTTTTAAAAATACGTAATTATCTGTACTAAATGGTGCTAAGTGTAGTACAATTTAGATTTGAGTGAAAGGATAGAGATGTATGGATTTGAAAATAAAATTACTCTTATAGCAAAGGATTGGGACAGTGTTGGAAATTCGAACTCATGAGTACGAAAAGTACTAAATATGGTACAATTTGGATCTATGTGAAGAGAAAGTGCGTTATCCTGAAATTAATGAATAAAATTGCTGTTTCAGTGGGAAATTGAGGCAGTTTTAGAAACTCATACTTACGTCTACGAAAAGTAATAAATGGTACAATTTGGATGTTGGTGAACGAATAGAGCTGGAATCTTTAAATGTGGACCTAAGGTTGTTATTGGAGTGCATGACTTAGGTATTTTTGGAAATTTGTACTTTGGGTACGATAACCAAAAAATTTGGTACAATTTGGATTTGGACTTTGGTGAATGGGTAGAACTCGAATTCTGAAAGTTGCAACTTAGGTTACTCTGGGAGTGTAGGAAAAGTACAGAATAGTACCAAATATGGTACAGTTTAGTGAACAGATAGAGCTGAAATTCTTAAATTTGGAGTTACGATTGAAAGCAGGTATATTACGAAAAGGAACAGATAGAGCTGAAATTCTTAAAATATTGAAAGCAGGTTTGGAATATTGAGATTGGTTGGGTATATGGGTACGAAAAGTGCGGAATGGTTTCACACAGAGCTGAGATTCTTAAATTTGAACTATTTGAAAGAAGGATTGAAGTGCATTTGGAAATTTGTTCTTATGAGTACGAAAATCACTAAATTTGGAAGAATTTGGACTTTGGTGGAAGTAAGATTACTTTTAGAGTGTAGGATTGATGTAGTGTTAGAAATTCTTACCAATGAGTATGAGAATTACTAAATGGTACCAAATATGAAACAATTTGGATTTGGTTGAATCTTGAGATTTGGAACTTAGATTACTGTTGAAGTGTAGTAATGACCTATCGAGACAACTTTGGAAACTCGAATTTATGTGTACCAATAGTAAATAGAATAGAAAATTCTCTAATTTTGGAATAATTTGAATTTGGGTAACGGAGAGAGCTGGAAACCTAAAATGTTGAATGTTGGTCATTGACAGAGAGTTAGAAAGAAGGACCAAAGGGTTTTTGGTACTAAATTTAGTGGATGTGACGGTATAGAGGTAGTCTTGAAAATGTATATAAGTTCTAAATGGAATTACATGTGGAACCTGTACGTTTTTGCTAAAGTGTGGACTTCGGAAAATAGTGCTTATGTATATGAAGAGTACTTAATGGTAGTAAACTTGATATTAAATGTAGGAATAGAGGTGGAATTCAGAATTCCGCATACGAAGTAGCGGGTACTTTGCTAGTAAAATATATAAATTTGTACATTATGACCGCTACTAGTTTCTATTCCATGGATCAATCTAATGCTATTCTTTTATATAAATTTATACATTATGGCCGCTACTAGTTTCTATTCCATGGATCAATTTAATGTTATTCTTTTATATCGAAAATAGACTAACAGTTTACACAAAAAACATATTATGCTCGACTGCAATAATAAAATCATTTTCCTTTTCAAATATTTTTCGGATAAGCAATATTTTTTACCGAAAATATCTATGCTATTTAAGGAATGCGAGAAATTTCAGTTATATGAGCCTGGACATAAAAAATGTTGTTAATGCTTGCCGCTTTCAATACTTTCTTCTTCGAACTTTAGGAAGTGATATTCGACAAAGGTGCACTTGGGTAAATGTTCGTTGTTTTGTCATCCTAAGCGTGGTGATCCATGCATGTAAACGTGTAGATGCAACAAAAGCATAACGAACTGCTCGACGAGGAATGTCCCCTAAGAGAAATACTTAAATATGAATGAAATAGATGAGAATTTCTCTGAGTGTATTATTGAATTCATGTGAAGGAAAATATTGAAATATACTAGGAAATTTCATGGGGAATTTGCACCCTAAGCATTTTTAATGAATCAATATTGACCTCTGGTTCTATATAAAAGCTGCAGTTAAATATTTTCCATGGACAGTAGGTTACAGTATCTCCATAGGAAATAGTCAGTATAGATATATAACATTCACTCCACTCCTTCTAAAAACATTCGTTAAAGAGTCGAATGATTTCATGTTGCGTTATTAATTTCATATTTTCCAAATCTTGTCTTCCCAAGGTGAATAGTTACATCATTAAATATTGACCATCATCTAAACAGCCGTTCTAATTATCCGTGGTGTAGCCTTTCCTGTACATGGTATCACCGCAGGAAATTATATCACAATTAAATAAAATATAACGATTATTTTTTTTTAATTCATTCACTGTTTCCTATTCAGGTTATTCAGTATCGTCTGTTCGTCCGTCTAGTCTACGGAGAATACCTGAGCAACCCAGGATCTGGTGGTGCACATGCTGGAAATATATACTTTAGAAATATGATTGGCGAACTCGTGGCTTCAAAAATAAAATTAATAAAATTCAAAAAATCCAAAGTAGTCTATGTTTGGGAAACTCTGGTTTAGTTGTCTCCTCATCGGTGACCAAGAACGAACGTTCCTTTACTTTTTAATAGGGTACCTTAGGGCGATTCCTTGCCAGGACTCCGAAGAAAATTTTGGCACCTTCATTATAGTTGAATTGCCAACCATTGTTTAAAAATAGTGACCAGAGCACACCACAACTTCATGTAACATTTCAAAGCAATCAGCGCGATATTTCCGCCCTCTTGTGTGGTAATAGTAACACATAGACACCTTTAAATATTTACGTATAACTTCCACATCCGAGTACATTCAACAATATAATTGATATCAATTTTAAGATCAACCACTCCTCTTGGATGTCCTTCAGGAACAGATACATACGCCACAGAATACAAATTTTATAATTTTTCACACAAAAGTCTGGGACCATTCGATCAGCTAAATCTAGACCGATCTTCATCAAAACAATCATGCTTATTTTTATTTATTTCTCTTTTGAGATAAGCTACATGATCGAAGTTGCAATGAAAAGGAAAGCCAGAGAGATACTACATTCAGATTTTGTTCATGGTGTAAAATTTCGTGGTGTTCGGGCCATTATTGTGGCCTCTAGACCGACGAAAAAAACAGAGAAAAATATAGTTTTTTAAACAGCACATAACTTCGTTAATATAATTTAAAAAATCTGCCAATTTCCGGGAATCCACATTTCTTCTTGTGGCAATCCTTCCTCAGATTAAGTTGCTGCTTCACCGACTGGTGTTGTATTTTGTGGATATAAAATTGCAAAACTTTAGATATTGTTTTTGTCTGCTTCTGCTTAACAAAAGGACTCACACGTTCGCATCAGCATTTGTGGATGTTTTTAAAGCTGTGTCACGTTGCACCATTGTAATGCCCCAACACAAAGACCCGAGTTTGGGTTGTTCTATGGATGGTATTTCATATTATCGTGCTTGTCCTTGTGGGCAGAGCAAGCGTGTAAGCTTGCGAAAAGTTTTTGCCCATTTTTTACGAAGGCGTTGTAGTCATACTAAATTTTTGGATACTTTACCCGGGATAAACCGGTGTACAAGCACACCGACATGTACATAAAACATTGTTTGTTTAGATGTCACAACTCTTACCTGACTTTTTAGTAGCTGTATATGCAATACGGATGACTATTAACGCTTATGTCGTAAAACTATAACAGTTGACTCTTTTTGTGTTTGGTGGCATCCTTTAGGATGCTACACCGTACAGCTGTAGCTGCAGTAATAGTGGGTGCTACGCCGAGTGACGTGGAGTGGAGTGCAATGGCAGAATCGAGGTACAGGAGTATGTGACATACTTGTACAGCACTTTTGCTACAGTTTAAAATTGTAAACTGTGAAATAACACACTTGGCTACGTGTTTTTCCTACATTGTCATTATTTTTGACTTATAAAGCCAGGGTTTTGATGTTGCGGCACGTGATAAGCTATTCTACGTGTGACAATGCATTCTCCCCCTCTCGCCAGCCAATTGCTGGCATGTCGTGCAACGTCTGTCTGCATCATCTTCAGCATGGCGAATGAACGCACCGACAAACCATCAGTGTCACCAGCATCATCAACTTTCGTATCTTCATCATCGACAACGGCGAGAATAACCCCACCACAAACAACGTCATCATCATCCCGACACCAACTATCTGCAGCCAGTAATGACTAAATAAAAGACCTCATCATCATAAACAACACAAAGGAGACAACCTTAAAAGTTTTGCTCGGATTTGATTGCTTTAAAATAATATTATGTGACATTTATTTACAGAAACGAAAAAACTTTTTGCTGACTCACACTTCCCGAAAATTGCAAAATTAACATAATTTTGTAAAGTAGGCAATTTATTGCATTTAGGAATGTTTTCAAAACTCATAAATTTCGTTTTATGTACTTTTTTATCATTAGTGATATGTTAATATAGTAAATGTGAGGGTAATGTATATATCCTAAATCATACGGTGGTATAGAGTATTGAAAACGTTAAAAGTATCATGAACCCATCACGCTCGAATACATTGGATAATAGCAGTGAGCCAAACAGAGTTCTGTAGGTAGCTAGAAAATTCAAAGACACTACTAAACCGAGCAAAAACCGAATAAATGAGCATTGCAATAAAACAACATTTTGATAATTGATAACAGTTACTGCACCGACCAGAGGTGAGGGTGAAAGAGCATTTAATATTTATACCTATAGAGTAACATCGTGTAATGTGGACCACCATTTTCTTTTATTGGTATTTCGGGCGTAACAACGGTAAAAAAATAAAAACAAATTGTTTTCACAACATAGTAGATTTGTTGGCTAAATATATATCAGGTCAAATAATATTTATATTTGTCTATAAAAATGTTATTGCATTATATTTCAAAAAACTCTAAACTGCGAATAAAAATAACTTGGCGGTAATGTGGACCAGTATGTGTGGATAATGAGGATCAGTAACTTAAAGGTAGGTTGTGGATTGGTTGTGATAAATTTCAATTTATTGCACCCTTGGGTAACAATGAATGCAAAAATATATGGGTTTATGTTTTGGAATAGTCCCCATTTAAGCGTATCGCCCCATTTCGGTATTTTGAAGAACCTTGCTTCATTATCCAACCGAAGCACCTGTAATTTCGCATATCGAGTTTTCAGAGGATAGAATACCTCCTCGCGTATTAAATGCGCCCATGTTTCGAAGTCATCCTCATAAAAAGGTCCCAATTTTTATAGTGGTCCACATTACCCGACATTGAATATTTTTATTTAAAAATAATTATCGGCTTCAAAAATTAATAAAAATTAAAAATCACCGATTGTAATTACAGCTAGAAAGTAGATTTTTGTTAAAGGAAACAAGAAAACCACATAACTTCTTTATATTCGAGAAAAAACAAGTGTTCGACTATTTTGCAAAAACGTTCGACTATTGTGCTAAAAATTTTTCAAATCACACTTTTACGATCAGAGCTACATTTTCTACTACTAAATTTTCAACTTTGCAATTATTTATTAAAAACCAAGTTTGATGTTTGTTTTCACTAATTAGGAAAACATTTATCAAGGCGGCATTGACATATTTCAAGCATTTTCTTAGATATGGGGGTTGGTCCACATTAGACGCCTGGACTCGAAGTTACTCTACAACGATGTTGTGACCAGTGTTGCCAAAACTTGATTGAGAAAAAGTGCTAGATTTTGTTGAAAAATATGCTAAAAAGTGCTACAAATTTTAGAAAGTGTACGGATCGTCATATTTTTATACCCTACAAGACTTTGTAACGCCGCGAAATATTGGTCCTAGACCCACCCTTAAATATACCGATCGTCATATCTCGACTGTCCGTCCGTCCGTCCGTCTGTCCATTATAATTTGTAAACACGATACAGGCCACAGTTATAGACCAATCTTCACGAAATTTTGCATGTAGGATGGGTTCGGCCTAATGAAGTGTTTTTGGTAAAGATTGGTTAATATTTAGGGGATGAAATGGACCAAATACTGAATTTTTGTCGGTTTTCCTGTTCGCTCCAGAGGCCGCAATTATTGCCCAAACATCTCGAATTTTTACATGGAGATGGGGATTGGGTCAAAGAATAAGCATGCCTGTTTTGATCGGTCAATATTTAGAGGGTCAAATGGACCCTGACTTCTGTGTTAAAAATGAAAAAAAATCGTATTGTATGGCGTATATATTTACTCCTGAAGGACTTAGAGGAGTTGATAGTATATCCAAGAGGAGTGGTTGGCCTTTAAATTGATACCAATTATATTGTCGTATGTACTCGGATGTGAGAGTTACACGTAAATATTTGCAGGTGCGTACATATTCAGATATTATTTAGTAAACCATTACCACACTAGAGGGCGGAAATATAGCGCTGATCGCTTTGAAATGTTCCATGAGGTTCCAGTTATGGCCAAGGACAACGCCTATAATTTTCGGTGGCGATCAGATAATAATTTTGGGATGAAGTGGACAGAAAACTAAACTTTTTTGGATTTTTTCAAACATTACAACACATCCCAGGTTGAAGAGAATATAGACAAGTAATTAGAAGGACTGTATTGAATATTAGTAATATTCGGAAAATATGTCTAGTGTAAGGAAGAGGTGCTGTATACCTCTAATCGAGCAAGAGGGTGCAACTATCACGAAATGTTGCCTAGGCTCGGAATAAATTTTACACGTTTTTCGATTAAATTGGATGTAATTTTGTATTTTGGGTTCTCATAACGGTATCACCGCACTAAAGCTTATTATTATTGACCCAAGTTGATATTTTAAGAATTTTAGACAAGTTTTTCAGCCGAATTGGCTGTAATTTGGTATTTTGTATTCTCATTGGCTGCCAAATCTCACTACCAAAACTATCAATATTGATCTCTGTTTTATTATAGCCCCACTATTTGATGTTTTGAGAATTTCAATATCTGTTTACCACGAGTCTTCTCCTAGGAGGCCCCATTAATTTTAGACATTTTGATTTTCATCCTCATGGTGGAGGATATAAAAAGTTCGGACGGCCCAAACTTAAAATCTTGTTTACTTGTTATGTTCTGATATTGTAGTATAATTATAACCCAGGAGGTGGATAACTCGCAGAATTTTTCACCGACATGGCAATTAGTTTCGCAGAAAATGTAAGTCTTGTGGTAGTTTCATATCATCATCATATGGATAGCCCCGTCCGACTATACTATATCACTATACTACCAATCACTGGAAAAACATTGGAAAATCAAATCCACTATGTAAAACATACAGAAACGTCAATGTGTCAATGTGAAATCGAAAAACGACAATTTTTGGAAGTGATACTAAAAATTTTGAAAAAATCTTGGAACAAATTAAAAATGCTAAAAAAGTGCTAGGTGCTACAGCGATTTTTTTGGTGCTAAACGAGTTTAAAAAGTGCTAAATCTAGCATTAAAAGTGCTAAATTGGCAACACTGGTTGTGACGGTATTATACATTTGAGTGGCCTAAACATTTGTGATGTCACTAAATATTGGGCTTAGACCTCTTTTTTGTACCCTCCCCCATAAGGTGGACTGTATATAAAATTTGTCATTCCGTTTACAACACCTCGAAATAATCACCGGGGACCCCAAATATATTCTTGATCAGAATACAATTCTATGTCGATTTTTGTATGCCCGTCCGCCTGTCTGTTGAAATCACGATAGCGATCGCAATATTTAAGATAGAGCTATTTTATTTTGCACATACATTACTAGTACTCAAAGTATGTTTTGTATTGCAAATGGGATATATCGGTCCACGTTTTGGTGTAGCCCCCATATAACGGTACCACCCAATATTCGGTATTTTAAAGATTATTGACTGGTTTTTCCACCAAATTGGCTGCAATATGGTATTTTGGGTTATCATTGAATAATACATATCCGTACTAACAATTATAGCTATTGACCCAAGTCGGTGTTTTGAGAATTGGCTGTAATGTGGCATTTTGTATTCTCATTGGCTGTCAAATCCCACTACCAAAAAATGTCAATATTGATCTCCTTTTTATTATAGCCCCATACAACGGTAGCCCTAATATTAAATATTTTGAGAGTTTCAATCACCTTTTTATTACGTATTTTTCGACATGTTCAAGTACACGAGTTTTTTCCCAGGAGCCCCCTTGCTGGACTTCCTGAGTCGATCTAACAAATGGATCAATATTTTTATGTGAAAAATTTTAAAATTACACAATATGGTGTATATATGGGAAATTACAAAGTTCTTTTAAAATTCCATAAAAAAATTTTTGTTGAGTTTTTTTTTTGCGAACACATACATGATTTTCGGTACATAGTTTAAGAAAAATATACTGATTCAAAATATGTTCGCGTTCACAAATTTGGATGTGGGCACAAAAGTTAAATCTTGTATTCCAAATATAAATTAAATTAATTCCTATTTGTTGTAATTCGCGAATTTCTTCACAAATGGTTAAACACATTTGTTTTCTTTGCATACTTGTCAAATCACATTGAATTACGGTTAAATTGTCGCGAAAAACAAATAGAAGCATGAAGATATCTGTTAAATATCGGTATATTCATCTGATAACAGCTTCGACTGTAAAAATGACTAAATAATCTATGCAATTAAAATACATACATACGATGTTTAATTTAGCGGTCAAAGTGTGCCGCTCGATGCACTTTACTATGCAATGGCT
>NW_026882308.1:0-3933 GCF_032173495.1 Musca vetustissima
ATATAATTGCCAGAGAGGGCATTTTGATTTGTTTGTCGGGGATGGTGTGTGTGAGTGCCCCACAATATATACACCTATATATGTGCTGGGTATCTATGTTGCCGGTGTTAAACCACAAATTCCACCAACACCCATAAACTTCCGCAGGATATTCCTTGGGGATTTGTTAAGGCCAATAACAATCCCAGCAAAAAATGTTTCAATGCTAAAAATCCTAGAATACTTTTGGCTTGCAGGGTGGCTTATAAAATAAAACGCGACAAATTGGAATGCATTCCGCGAGGTGATAATATAACCAAAGGCATGGATAACGATGCCGACTATGATGATGATGGAAGTATGGAATTGCATTGGGGGATTTTCAGCTGCACATTTTGCACACTTAAGTGGGTGTTTGTTATAAAACAAAAGTTTACCTCTTTCCCACAAAAAAAGTTTATCCTACCTGCCGCCTGGCTATTTTGAATGATATGAGCAAGCCCCCAATCAAATAAAATTCCTGGTTTGTTTGTTTTTATTTTTCAGTGGTCAATTTTTATTGGATGCACACACACACACACACATATAAAGACTCATATATATCTCGTTTGTTGTATTGCCTCGGCGGGAATATGCCCCCAAAAATTTTGTATTAAATTTATGCCGCTGAAAAAATTCAAACTTTGTCGGTAGATATGTTTAAAGTTTTATTGGTTTTGTTGTTGTTGTTTTTTATTTTATTCTGGGCAGAGACTGTTGGTGCTTCTGACTCATCTATAAATTTATTCCCAGGTGATTAATACGTAACTTTTCCTCTATAAGAATTAAAACTGGTAAGGAAAATACAAAAGGCGGAAATGGCCCACTATATCATTGTTGGGGTATGGGTGTCAGAGGAGGTTATTAATTCTTTTGACCACATTTGCTTTAATGTGAACGAATCTGAAGATCTCCTGGTTTCATATAAAAATTAGACGTTAGGCTTAAAGTCTCAAATTCTAAAATTTCCTATGGACACTAAAATGATTCGAAAAAATTTGCCATTTTAAACCTTAGGAAATTGCTAAAAGGAGGTTATCACCACAGTTAAATTTATTCCATGATTATTTGGCGGACTGTTTTTATTTTTAAAATCCGAAAATATCTTTGAAAATCCCCATGACATATCCTTTTGCTAATGGGAATAAAATTATCAACTCAATAGTAGTCCTTCCTCTACATCAGTACATTACATCCTTGCAATTGTCTCCGCTTTTTTTATTTCATTTCCTCCATCGGTTAGGTGGGTAGATAATAACAAGAAGGTTCAACTATGTCAAGGTTGTTACTACCCGCTTTTTCATTTCCTTAGCCAACAGCGAAGACATTCGCTGGAAATCTTCTCATGAATATGTTTCATTGGTTGAGAATTGTGTCGTTTGTTCCTTTTATCCTTTTTGAGAACGCCATGAAAATAGATAGGTGATGGAGGTGGCTGTAAGGCAGTCATGTGTGTGTGAAGGAAAATAAACTGATAAATCCACGCCTCAGTTGGCCCTTGAAAAATAATCTTTAATAAATCCACGCCTCAGTTGGCCCTTGAAAAATAATCTTTAATAAATCCACGCCTCAGTTGGCCCTTGAAAAATAATCTTTAATAAATCCACGCCTCAGTTGGCCCTTGAAAAATAATCTTTAATAAATCCACGCCTCAGTTGGCCCTTGAAAAATAATCTTTAATAAATCCACGCCTCAGTTGGCCCTTGAAAAATATTCTTTAATAAATCCACGCCTCAGTTGGCCCTTGAAAAATAATCTTTAATAAATCCACGCCTCAGTTGGCCCTTGAAAAATAATCTTTAATAAATCCACGCCTCAGTTGGCCCTTGAAAAATAATCTTTAATAAATCCACGCCTCAGTTGGCCCTTGAAAAATATTCTTTAAAAAAATAATCTTTAATAAATCCACGCCTCAGTTGGCCCTTGAAAAATATTCTTTAATAAATCCACGCCTCAGTTGGCCCTTGAAAAATATTCTTTAATAAATCCACGCCTCAGTTGGCCCTTGAAAAATATTCTTTAATAAATCCACGCCTCAGTTGGCCCTTGAAAAATATTCTTTAATAAATCCACGCCTCAGTTGGCCCTTGAAAAATATTCTTTAATAAATCCACGCCTCAGTTGGCCCTTGAAAAATATTCTTTAATAAATCCACGCCTCAGTTGGCCCTTGAAAAATATTCTTTAATAAATCCACGCCTCAGTTGGCCCTTGAAAAATATTCTTTAATAAATCCACGCCTCAGTTGGCCCTTGAAAAATATTCTTTAATAAATCCACGCCTCAGTTGGCCCTTGAAAAATATTCTTTAATAAATCCACGCCTCAGTTGGCCCTTGAAAAATAATCTTTAATAAATCCACGCCTCAGTTGGCCCTTGAAAAATAATCTTTAATAAATCCACGCCTCAGTTGGCCCTTGAAAAATAATCTTTAATAAATCCACGCCTCAGTTGGCCCTTGAAAAATATTCTTTAATAAATCCACGCCTCAGTTGGCCCTTGAAAAATATTCTTTAATAAATCCACGCCTCAGTTGGCCCTTGAAAAATATTCTTTAATAAATCCACGCCTCAGTTGGCCCTTGAAAATAAATCCACGCCTCAGTTGGCCCTTGAAAAATATTCTTTAATAAATCCACGCCTCAGTTGGCCCTTGAAAAATATTATTTAAAAAAATCCACGCCTCAGTTGGCCCTTGAAAAATATTCTTTAAAAAATCCACGCCTCAGTTGTGGGCCCTTGAAAAATATTCTTTAATAAATCCACGCCTCAGTTGGCCCTTGAAAAATATTCTTTAATAAATCCACGCCTTGTTGGCCCTTGAAAAATATTCTTTAAAAAATCCACGCCACTTGAAAAATGATTCTTTAAAAAATCCACACGCCTTGTGGACCTTTGAAAAATATTCTTTAAAAAATCCACGCCTTGTTGGCCCTTGAAAAATATTCTTTAATAAATCCACGCCTTGTGGCCTTTGAAAAATATTCTTTAATAAATCCACGCCACAGATGGCCCTTGAAAAATATTCTTTAATAAATCCACGCCTCAGTGGGCCCTGGAAAAATAATCTTTAAAAAATCCACGCCTTGTTGGACCTTTGAAAAAATCTTTAATAAATCCACGCCTTGTGGGATCCATGAAAAATATTCTTTAAAAAATCCACGCCTTGTTGGCCCTTGAAAAATATTCTTTAATAAATCCACGCCTCAGTTGGCCCTTGAAAAATATTCTTTAATAAATCTTGTGGGCCCTTGAAAAATATTCTTTAATAAATCCACGCCTTGTGGGCCCTTGAAAAATAATCTTTAATAAATCCACGCCTCAGTTGGCCCTTGAAAAATAATCTTTAATAAATCCACGCCTCAGTTGGCCCTTGAAAAATAATCTTTAATAAAAAATAATCTTTAATAAATCCACGCCTTGTGGGATCCATGAAAAATGAATCTTTAATAAATCCACGCCTTGTGGGATCCATGAAAAATGAATCTTTAATAAATCCACGCCTTGTGGGATCCATGAAAAATGAATCTTTAATAAATCCACGCCTTGTGGGATCCATGAAAAATGAATCTTTAATAAATCCACGCCTTGTGGGATCCATGAAAAATGAATCTTTAATAAATCCACGCCTTGTGGGATCCATGAAAAATGAATCTTTAATAAATCCACGCCTTGTGGGATCCATGAAAAATGAATCTTTAATAAATCCACGCCTTGTGGGATCCATGAAAAATGAATCTTTAATAAATCCACGCCTTGTGGGATCCATGAAAAATGAATCTTTAATAAATCCACGCCTTGTGGGATCCATGAAAAATGAATCTTTAATAAATCCACGCCTTGTGGGATCCATGAAAAATGAATCTTTAATAAATCCACGCCTTGTGGGATCCATGAAAAATGAATCTTTAATAAATC
>NW_026882309.1:0-4085 GCF_032173495.1 Musca vetustissima
CTATGAATTTCCAAAACTTCCTACATACCCCAATTTACAGCTTGATATACATATTTTATTACTGTTTTAATGGAGGAAGTCAAAGTGTTCTGTTTTAAAAACTGTTCAAAACCCCCCAGGGGGGCACCTTTGAACAAAGCTTGGTATTTTTGAACGGCATGGTTTTTTACAGTCTTTCTGTTCAAATATATATGTATTTTATTCATACATATCAGAAATGCATTAATACATTAAGAAATATATTAAAAATATATAAAAAATTTTCAAAATTTAAAAAATTTAGATCAAAAGTTATTAAAACATAAAATGACTTAAAAACAAAAATTAATATGGTGAAAAATACAGTTAATTTCGTAATCTTATTAGCCCATTTGAAATTTTGAGAAATCGAATCCAAAAGTTAAAAACTCATTTTTTTACTCGAGTTTAATGGGCATGTTCAAAGGTGCCCCACCCATGGCATTTTACGGAAATTTAAAATAACTTTTTTTGTAATAAATATATATGAAAGAAATTACATTAGCTATGTTTGAAATGATTGTTGGAATGCAAAAAATTTGTTTGACGAAAGGAAACTATCACAGAATTCTTCCTGCACCCTTACAACCAAATGAAAAAAAGTTTACAATGACACTGAGAAAACATGGTCACCAATGCAAAATTTTTCGACAAGTGAAAAAGCAAGCCAAAGTGGTTTACGCATATAGAGAACAAGATTACCATATACAAAAATGTGGTTGCGGGTCGGAAAAATATCAAACCAAGATTTTATGAGCGCTGTTCAAAGGTGCCCCACGTTCAAAGGTGCCCCCCTCTCCCCTCTCCCCAAATTTAGTACACTGTAGTACGAATTTCCAAAACTTCCTACATACCCCAATTCTACACCCCCACAGTGATCCTAAATCAAAGTTTCAAGATTCCAACTCTATCGATTCATCCACAATTCAATTTGTACCAAATTTAGTACACTGTAGTACGAATTTCCAAAACTTCCTACAGACCCCAATCCTACACCCTCACAGTGATCCTAAATCCAAGTTTCTGGATTCCAACTCTATCGGTTCACCTACAGTTCAAATTGTACGATGTTTAGTACACAGTAGTACGAATTTCGAAAACTTCTTACTTACCCTAAACAGAGATGCTAAATCCAAGTTTCAGGATTACAACTCTTTCGATTCACTCACAATTCAAATTGTACCAAATTTAGTACACAGTAGTACGAATTTCCAAAACGTCCCCCTTAACCCAAACTTTCACCCCCAGACTGATCCTAAATCCAAGATTTATGATTCCAACTCTATCGGTTCACCCACAATTCAAATTGTACCAAATTTAGTACACATTAGTAAAAATTTTTAAAACTTCCTACATATCTCGATCTTACACCCCAACAGTTATCCTGACTCCAAATTTCATGATTCTAGCTCTATTGGTTCGCATAAAATTCAAATTGTACCAAATTTAGTACCATTTAGTACCCATGAATATAAATTACTGAAACTGGGTAAAAAAATTCCAAAACTACGTACATTCCCAATCCTACACTCAGATGTCCAACTCCTAATGTTAATTTCAAATTTCAGGATTCCAGCTCGATTTGTATCTCCAAATTAAATTTGTACCAAATATAGTATCATATGGTACTTTTCGTACACATGAGTACACGCTTTCAAAACCATTTCCTTAAATAGACTCTACATCTCATCCCTAAGTCGCATTCCAAATTTCAAATTTTTAGCTCTATCAATTCACATGCTACGAAATTGTACAAAATTAGTACTTTTCGTACCCTTCTATTTCGAATTTCCAAAAACCCGTTGGTACATCTATCCTACACTCAGCGACCACCAATCCAAATTTCAGAGTTCTAGCTCTACCGGTTCGCCAAATACAAATGGTATCACATTTAGTACTTTTCGTACCGTTCTAGTACGAATTTCCAAAAACGCTTTTGTACATCTTCCTAACTTTACATCAGTGACCCACATTCCAAATTTCAGAATTCTAGCTCTTCCCGTTCGCCTAATACAAAGGGTACCATATTTGTTACATTTTAGTACTTTTCGTACCCTTCTAGTTCGAATTTCCAAAAACCCAGCCGTACAATGGGAAACATTTGTATAAATCGATTTATAGCACATATATAGCAATATATATGTGCTATAAATATATTTAAATCACTGTTCAAAATTTAATCTCACCTGTTCGAATTAAATTAAATATATGTGGGAGCTTTATCTAAATCTGAATCGATTTCAACGAAACTTTCCATAGACTAATTTGTATTAACTTCAGTACATTGTAGAAATTGTGTGCCAATCGGACAAACTTTGGGTCTTCAGTGCACAATTTACTTAAAATCAGAGGAAAATATATATGAGAGCTATATATAAATCAGAAGGACCTAATGATTTTGGTGCACCATTTACATTCAATCCGACGAAAATATATATGGGAGATATATCTAATCTGAACGCAATAGGTTCGTCTTTGGCCAAATAAATGAGCTGTGCCAAATTTCATTCAATTCGAATAATAAATGTACAGGTCGCATTGCTTAAAATTTAACATGGACAGACAGACCGACCGACAGACGAACAGACATACATAAATCGACTCAGAAAGTGATTCTATGCACATTCTCAAAAGGAACCATGAGTCTATTTCGTTTCCTTTTGCATGTTACAAACATATGCACAAAGACATAGTACCCTCTACCACAGTGTGAAGAATGTTATACATTTTAGATACAACAAGTGAACCAGTAAGGAAAGTTCAAAAGTCGGACGGGGCCGACTATATGATACCCTTCACCTTTATGGGTACATGTAAGACATGTTTATATCTATCCTGTAGATATAGCAATCCTGTAGATATAGCAATTTCGCAGACATCAGTCGGGACCTAATTCAGTACTCTGTGCAAAATTTTGTCTCAATGGAATAAATATTTGCACTATGGAGCTTCATTTACATAAAATGGGACGACACTATATGTAGCAGCTATATCTAAATCTGAACCGATTCCAACAAAATTTCACATACATCAGTCGGGACCTAATTCAGTGCTCTGTGCAAAATTTTGCATTAGTCGGACCACTATTGGGAGTTTGGTGCACTATTTACATTAAATCGGACGAAACTAAAAATCGGAGCAATATATAAATCTGAACCGATTTCAACAAAACTTGACATATAACTATCTAGACCTAATTCAATACTCTGTGCAAAATTTTGTCTCAATCGGATCACTATTGGGAGTTTGGTACATCAATAAGTTAAAATCGGGCGAAAATATATGTGGGTGTTATATCTAAATCTGAACCAATTTGCCAAAATTCATCTAAATCGGATCATAAATGGGACCTGTACTTTGTTAAAAAATTCATGGACGGACAGACGGGCGGACATTCATAAATCGACTCAGAAAGTGATTCTATGCATATTCTCAAAAGGAACCATGGGTCTATTTCGATTTTTTCCCTGCTACAAATATATGCACAAAGACGCAATACCCTGTACCATAGTGAGGTGAAGTGTATAAAAAGGGGGTTACATGTGGACTACTCCTAAAAGGGGCGAATATTTATAATGTTTGGGATGGAGGTTTGTTACCATATACGACTTCAAAAAACCAAATTACAAAGAATTTGGTTGAAAAACGCGCTCAAGAACCCCAAAATACCGAAAATTGAGGGTACCCTTATATGAGGGTACCCTTATATATATTTATAATTTATATTGGAGAGATTTGCTACCTAATAAGAACTCGGCGTACTAAATTAAAGTCAATTCGGTCGAAAAATACGATCAGAACCCCCAAAATACCAACAATTTGTGGGTACCGTTATATGGGGACTATCAGAAAAACTGGACCTATATTTATAATTTTTTGTGGAGTAATTTGATACCCAATAAGAACCCAACGTACAAAATTTCAGAGAATTCAGTTATAAAACGAGCTCAAGAACCTCAAAATCCCAAAAATCGGGGGTACCCTTATATGGGGACTAGCCGAAAAAATGAACCTATAAAAAAATTTACCTATATTTATACTTTTTTGTGGGAAGATTTCAGCAAATT